>NC_052172.1:23089915-23099590 GCF_902713615.1 Scyliorhinus canicula
CTGGGCAAGTGTTCGAACTACACACAACTCACTTGGGACTGGTCATCTGGATAAAGGTGCAGTGGCTCCCCCCTCAGGCCCCCTCACTCTGAGCGCAGGCCCACCTTGCTCTGAGCGCAGGCCCACCTTGCTCTGAGCGCAGGCCCCCTCACTCTGAGCGCAGGCCCCCTCACTCTGAATGCAGGCCCATCTCGCTCTGAGCGCAGGACCATCTCGCTCTGAGCGCAGGACCATCTCGCTCTGAGCGCAGGACCACCTCGCTCTGAGCGCAGGCCCACCTCACTCTGAGCGCAGGACCACCTGGCTCAGAGCGCAGGACCACCTCGCTCTGAGCGCAGGACCACCTCGCTCTGAGCGCAGGCCCACCTCGCTCTGAGTGCCGGCCCCCTCACTCTGAGCGCCAGCCCACCTTGCTCAGAACGCAGGCCCACCTCGCTCTGAACGCAGGCCCACCTCGCTCTGAATGCAGGCCCCCTCGCTCTGAACGCAGGCCCACCTCGCTCTGAACGCAGGCCCCCTCGCTCTGAGCACCAGCCCACCTTGCTCAGAACGCAGGCCCACCTCGCTCTGAGTTCAGGCCCACCTGGCTCTGAGCGCAGGCCCACCTTGCTCTGAGCGCAGGCCCACCTCGCTCTGAGCGCAGGCCCACCTCGCTCTGAACGCAAGCCCATCTCGCTCTGAGCGCAGGCCCACCTGGCTCTGAACGCAAGCCCATCTCGCTCTGAGTGCAGGCCCACCTCGCTCTGAACGCAGGCCCACCTTGCTCAGAACGCAGGCCCACCTCGCTCTGAGCGCAGGCCCACCTGGCTCTGAGCGCAGGCCCACCTGGCTCTGAGTGCAGGCCCACCTGGCTCTGAACGCAGGCCCACCTGGCTCTGAACGCAGGCCCACCTCGCTCTGAACGCAGGCCCACCTCGCTCTGAACGCAGGCCCACCTTGCTCAGAACGCAGGCCCACCTGGCTCTGAACGCAGGCCCACCTGGCTCTGAGCGCAGGCTCACCTGGCTCTGAGCGCAGGCCCACCTGGCTCTGAGCGCAGGCCCACCTGGCTCTGAGCGCAGGCCCACCTCGCTCTGAACGCAAGCCCACCTGGCTCTGAGCGCAGGCGCGATCATCCTCCTCCTCCCCTGAGAGCACCAGTGCTCTCTCCTTGTACGGAGTCAGGATCCTCAACTGGGACATCCCACCGCCTGTTTTCTCGCTCACAGCGGCTGTGGGTAGGGCTCTCCGGCAGGAACACCAATGGGGATAATGTGAACTGGACGCCTGGTTTGTGCGGCCCTGTGCCAAAGTAGGGAGGGATTCTGGTAGGAGTGCTGGGGGAGGGGGGGTGGGTTTGAGGATGCTGGGGGGAGGCTGGGTCCTGGGAACATCGAGGTGGCGGTGTGTGGGATCGAGGCGGCATTCCGGGGGGGCGGGGGGGGGTGATGGAAGGTCGGAGTGCAGGGAGGAGACAGGGAGCACTTACCCTGACTGATCGGAGTCAGTCATTCATCTCTTTTCTGACCGCTCCCCGTGGTCAGGCTGGTGTCACTGACCACCGTCTCCTTGCTGGAGAGCGTCCTGCCAGTCCAAGGGAATATTGAAGCCCACCTCTCCTCCGCGGCATTCAGCAAAAGGCAATGGGCCCCCTCCGTAAATCGAGGAGCTGGTTTCCTCGCTGCCATCCTCCTGGCTTGAACGAGAGCGGTGGAGCCGTTTAAATACAGCGCCCCCTTCATTGAGATGCTTGGATGACCCCGGGGCAGTAGACGATGACCATCCCCATGAAGGACCTGCTGGACCTGAATTGACTTCCAAGTGAGCGACGACTGAGGGATCGCTTGTAGGTTGAGGTCTGTAGCCATCTGAGGTGGCCACCTGCAAAGGACCATGGGAATTATGGCCAACCCAGGACTCAGACAGATACAGAGCTTCTGTGTATTTGAAATGCAGGTAGCTAGACCTGATCGAAACCCCCGCTCGTTTATATTTTAATGGCCCATTTCCTCAGAACAATAGGACTGCCCTCAAGAAACCGATACAGCTACAGACCGATCGGCGCCACCCCCTTACTCAGAGAGCTCAACTGCCAAGATCAATGACTGCCAAGGACCCGCCCAGCCACTAAGGCACCCGTCCCTTTATTGGCCAGAATCAAAGGCAGTGATCGAAGCCCTGTCATATAGGTTAAGGACCCCCAAGGAGCGCAAAATCCCAGAGGGATAAACAGGGACACCGCCATGTGTTCAGTCTCTTTTTGACCCGGCCTGTGCCAGCCCAACTGCAGCATAACGACCAGACAGCCAAGTTCAAGACTAACGATCGCTACCTGACGGATGAGCCCAGCAGAGACAGAGTCACTTCTTCAAACCAGCCACGTGAGATCAAGGTAAAGGCCTTATCCACTTGCACAGTGCCGGGCGCCCTGAAGTTAAGTATAGGTTATTGTAGTTGATGGGTGTAGTGTAACTTGTAGTATATTGTGCGAGCATGTTGAAGTAACCCCTTGTGTGTAAATAAACCATCTTTGAACTTGAACTGACTAATTGGTTGTGTGGTCATTTGACCGATATACGGGAAAGCCTTATGGTTTAGTAAGAGAAATAGAAACATCCACAGTATTGGGGATGCTGTTGGGACATAACATCATATCACAAATAGAGCCTCAGTTTCATATTGGCAACTAAAGAGCAACATTATTATCGTATTCCATTAAATTGGCAACAGGTCTCGGAGAATTTGTCTTCTTTCTTGCTGTTGGATGCACCCTGTGGCGCCTCAGTTGTTGCCTTTTTCGAAGAACCAGATGTGCTTTTAGTGGCTGTGTCGTGTCCAGATCCTTGACCCACTGAATATTTTGATGTCTACTTTCTCTCCCATTGTTTGCGGACAGTCTTCCAGAGAGAATGCTTTACCCAAGTCCAAATTAGAAGCCATTGGGGTTCACACTGCTAGAGAGCTGCTACCTTCCCAGGGAGAAAGTCAATTCAATCGCAGCAGCAAGTCCTCTGTTCAGAGCTGGAGATGGGCCCAGAATTACAGCAGAATCTTTAACACTTCCGAAGCTGTGGAATCCTGTGCAGCCGTCTTGCCTTGTCCCAGAGTTAACTGTCTGCGGGAAATTCCGCTCAGTACAGAAGATTAGATTGTCTTCTCGCCATATCCTCAGCACTGTCCCGATAGTGGAGCAAACTCGCACATGGAGAGGTCTGGCTCTTGTATCACTGCCGACAGGAAGTCGAAAGCCCTCCTGGATAATCGTTAGGAAATGATCTCTTCTTTCCCCGACAGTCTTACAGGAATTCTGTCATTTTTATCCTTCACTGTCTTATGCTGATTGAAATCACAGATCTTCATTTCAGTCATCGATACAGTAGAGGAAGATACAGTCATGACGATCCTTCCTGGAGTTGTAGATCATTCCTCTTCTGAAGCTTCAGAGCAACAGGTTGCCTTTCTCTTCTCATCCCAGATGGTCCAGGGATCGATTCTCTTCAGTTGTTGCCTTTGGATCAGTCTTCTGTGGAATAGTCTTCGTTGTCCTTACAGATCAGTCTGAAACCTACCCGGAGCTTCCCAGTTATGGGCACAGGAATGCGGATGAAGTTCTGCCCTTTCGGCAGATACTGATGTCCTCCCAGATGCAGAAACAAACCCTTCAAGACATTTTCCCTCAGGACCGAGAATAGTGAGGATTGTTGGTGCGGGGCTGGTCAGGTGGTCAGAGGGCAGGTCAGGTGGTCAGAGGGCTGGTCGGGTGGTCAGAGGGCTGGTCGGGTGGTCAGAGGGTGGTCAGGTGGTCAGAGGGCTGGTTGGGTGGTCAGAGGGCTGGTCGGGTGGTCAGAGGGCAGTTTGGGTGGTCAGAGGGCTGGTCGGGTGGTCAGAGGGCAGTTTGGGTGGTCAGAGGGCTGGTCAGGTGGTCAGAGGGCAGTTTGGGTGGTCAGAGGGCTGGCTGGGTGGTCAGAGGGCAGGTCGGGTGGTCAGTGGGCTGGTCGGGTGGTCAGAGGGCAGTTTGGGTGGTCAGTGGGCTGGTCGGGTGGTCAGAGGGCAGTTTGGGTGGTCAGAGGGCTGGTCGGGTGGTCAGAGGGCTGGTCAGGTGGTCAGAGGGCTGGTCGGGTGGTCAGAGGGCTGGTCGGGTGGTCAGAGGTCAGAGGGCTGGTCGGGTGGTCAGAGGGCTGGTCGGGTGGTCAGCCGGGTGGTCCAAGGGCAGTTTGGGTGGTCAGAGGGCTGGTCGGGTGGTCAGAGGGCTGGTCGGGTGGTCAGAGGGCTGGTTGGGTCATCATTTTGGGTCAGTTGGGTAGTCGGAGGGTGATTATTGAGCTTTCTTTGGCCAGCCGAGGATTGTAGAGTTTATGCTCAGTTGCCACATTTTCTTCCTGGCAAACGTCTGACTAAAGGGAGACAACTCATTAAATCCACACCAGGGAACTGAGGTGCAGGCTGGGAACAGCCATGGCTGAGATGGTTGCAGTGGGGATGTTGGCAGGGGTATTGCTGGTGATTACCCGGTCACATTGAGTACTACCGGCTGCTGGGATTGGAAAGTTGGCAGTGATTGAGATTTGTGGGGCTGAAGTCTGTTCTTCACCTTGTCTGGAGCGGGGCTTTCTTACAAACCGTTCCACTGTGTCAATCTCCCTCTCTGTCCTTGATATGGGTGCCAGTGTCTGTTGGACGCCCCAGGGAGGCAGCATTCTCAGTTTAAGACCTGATAACTTTGAGGTAGGGAACCTGGGGAGAGGCTAGTTTGGTTTAATGGCTGCTTTTGGGCCCAACGTACGTCCTTGCTCTCGTCAGCGTTCGAGCCATTTTCCTCATGCGTAACCAACTTCCTTTCGTAAATGCACACAGTGCCTGAACCATCTGGCAGGATTTAACGGAAATGAAGGAGAGTCCTGTGATGAGCACGTTTAGCTGGGTGTTTCCTGACTCCGCTATCGAACATTTCCTGCAGTGCTCGCCAGCGCCCAAATCGATCGGGGTACCATCGATTCCCTGAATTCCCCACTCTCGTCTCTGCACCCCACCCCCAACACATCTAGAAGGGGAGCCCCAACATCCCACCTAATAAGGGCAGGGCAAACGCAGGCTCGATCCCTGAGGCGGGCAAAATGAACTGCCACCTTAGTACTGCCAGGGTGCCCATATGTCCTCACGCCCGAGTCGGGCGTGGCGGGGTTGTTAGATCGCGCCCATTGTCCCCACCCCCACGAATCCCCCACACAGCCTGACTGATGCTCCTCAAGGACAATGTTTCAAGGTCATCGTTGTTCAGGTTACGGATTCCGTTATCAATCATTGTCACGACCAATCTGTAAATCATGGATCTGTCCGGGTTTCACATGCATATCCCATTCCTTTAGTTGCTCAAGAATTATTCCGAAAATGGAAGAAGACCATTCATGCCCCCCGCACACCTCTCGTCCCAAACTCTCATGTGGAAACCCTTGGAACGAATTAGAAATCGATCCATTCAGTTATTAAGCATCAATTATTAAACTCCTTATATACTATTAACAACACGCATTGGGGAATACATTAATAAGCCTGTTGATTCAGCCTATTGCCCAAAGGCACCTCACTCACATCAAACAGCAGGTTGCCAAATCAATTAGTTTTTTTTTTAGTTACAACACATTTTAAATCCAATTCATTCAGAAGCCGGTTATGTAGGAAATAGTGAAGGTTTAGGCCGGAAAAGGAGGCACCGGCCTGCTCACTTACCCGGGCCTTCACTTTCCCAAGGGGTACCACCACTTTTGGATTTGGGGTGGGAACCCCAACGTTTTTTGGCTGATGTTCCCCAGCCTACGACAGCCAGTTGCGGTTCGCACACAAACTGGGAAACAGGTTGTACAAGAACATTCCGTCCATTGTATTTTGTACGAGGAGCTTTTACAGAAAGGCTCTGACAAGGACACAAGGTAAGTTTGAAAGAAGCAAAGGATTTTCGCTCCATCACCGGATTTCACCTTTTGTAGATACCGATTCCAAATTTGGTTGATTCAATGGGGGGGGGGGGGGGAGTTATCATGTTGGTAATTATAGCGCCCACGACGTGTCAAACGATTTATCGCTGTAATATTCTTGTTCAGTTCGGTGTTCAGTTGTCGCCATTTCAACCCTGGTTAGCCCGGGGAAAGCAGCATTAACCTGAGCGTGTCAGTCGATGAAGGGTTAAAAAGTGATGGAATGGTGGGAAATGGACGTGAAATATCTTCTCCGAGATGGGGGGGGGCAACTCAGGAATTCTCACCAGCTCCATCTGTTCTCCTGTGTTGATGTTGCTGGAAGCGAAAGACATTTTGTGTAGTCATAGCAACGAGGTGAAGAGACCGAAAGAAGATTTGTTCCTTTGCGGTTGGCGTGTATTTGTGCGTGTTTTTTTTTTAAAGGACATTGTCTCGAGATGGCGTATCCCAGCCCAGCTTGGTCATCCGACCAATGCTGTTAGGGTAACGCCAAGTTTCAAGGTGCAACTGGCTGAACCTACTAGGCCATGGAGTCCTGATTGGCTGAATCTGGAGCCATTTGCGAATATTTACCCAACTTCCCAAACTACCGCCACCATCCTACCTTAGCCTACCGCTTCCCAAAGTTCCAGTAAGTGGAGAGAGGTCAATGCAGTTGAGTGGGCTCGATTGTCAGAAGAACCTTGGAAAAGGTTCAGTGAAGATTCCCTGGAATCAGACCACGAATTAGATTGTTCAGGACGAAGAAAGGCTCAAACGGCTGTTGATTTCCGTTCACTCAAACAGAAAAGGCGAATGGAGTTTGTCAGAATGATCAAAGGCTTTTCGAGGATCGATATTGAAAAACTGTTTCTGACAGTTGGTGGATGGGGAGTGAGGGAGCACAGGATGGGGGTCACGAGTAGAACAGTGAAGGGGCGCTCAGAATGAATGATGATAAGAATTTTGAACAGCAATAGCCCATTTGGCCCTCAAGCCGGCTCCACCATTCAGTCAGCTCATGTTTGATCTGATCGTGCTTAACTCCACTCTCCTGTCTGTCCACCATAACCCTGCAGTCCTGAATAGACCCCAAAAAATGTCTAACTCAGCATCTGCCTCTCTCTCTGGTATGCTAATCTAATACCAATTTAAGGCTAATGACAGGCACGATTAGGCTTCAGAGTCATAAAGTCTGTAGCATCCCTAAAGTGCAGAAGGAGGCCATTCGGCCCATCGAGTCTGCACCAGCACTCGGAAAGAGCACCTTACATAAGCCCATTCCCCTACGCTATCCCCTTAACCCAGTCACTCCATATAACCTTTTGGTCACTAAGGACAATTTATAATGCCCAACCACCTAACCTGCACATCTTTGGACTGTGGGAGGAAATCAGAGCACCCGGAGGAAAACCACGCACACACGGGGAGAAAGTGCAAACACAATACAGAGCGTCACCTGAGGCCGGAATTGAAGCCGGGTCCCAGGATCTGTGAGGCAGCAGTGCTATCCTCTGTGCCACTGTGCTGCCTTGGGTCCCTAGCACTGTGAGGCAGCAGTGCTAACCACTGTGCCACTGTGCTGCCTTGGGTCCCTAGCACTGTGAGGCAGCAGTGCTATCCACTGTGCCACTGTGCTGCCTTGGGTCCCTAGCGCTGTGCTGCTGTACCGCCCGGTTCCCTAGCGCTGTGATGCTGTACCGCCCGGGTCCCTAGCGCTGTGCTGCTGTACCGCCCGGGTCCCTAGCGCTGTGCTGCTGTACCGCCCGGGTCCCTAGCGCTGTGCTGCTGTACCACCCGGTTCCCTAGCACTGTGCCGCTGTGCCGCCCGGGTCCCTAGCGCTGTGCTGCTGTACCGCCCGGGTCCCTAGCGCTGTGCCGCCCGGGTCCCTAGCGCTGTGCTGCTGTACCGCCCGGGTCCCTAGCGCTGTGCTGCTGTGCCGCCCGGGTCCCTAGCGCTGTGCTGCTGTACCGCCCGGGTCCCTAGCGCTGGCTGCCGCCCGGGTCCCTAGCGCTGTGCTGCTGTACCGCCCGGGTCCCTAGCGCTGTGCTGCTGTACCGCCCGGGTCCCTAGCGCTGTGCTGCTGTACCGCCCGGGTCCCTAGCGCTGTGCTGCTGTACCGCCCGGGTCCCTAGCGCTGTGCCGTCCCGGGTCCCTAGCGCTGTGCTGCTGTACCGCCCGGGTCCCTAGCGCTGTGCTGCTGTACCGCCCGGGTCCCTAGCGCTGTGCTGCTGTACCGCCCGGGTCCCTAGCGCTGTGCTGCTGTACCGTCCGGGTCCCTAGCGCTGTGCTGCTGTACCGCCCGGGTCCCTAGCGCTGTGCTGCTGTACCGCCCGGGTCCCTGGCGCTGTGCTGCTGTACCGCCCGGGTCCCTAGCGCTGTGCTGCTGTACCGCCCGGGTCCCTAGCGCTGTGCTGCTGTACCGCCCGGGTCCCTAGCGCTGTGCTGCTGTACCGCCCGGTTCCCTAGCGCTGTACCGCCCGGGTCCCTAGCGCTGTGCTGCTGTGCCGCCCGGGTCCCTAGCGCTGTGCTGCTGTACCGCCCGGGTCCCTAGCGCTGTGCTGCTGTACCGCCCGGGTCCCTAGCGCTGTGCTGCCCGGGTCCCTAGCGCTGTGCTGCTGTACCGTCCGGGTCCCTAGCGCTGTGCTGCTGTGCCGCCCGGGTCCGTAGCGCTGTGCTGCTGTACCGCCCGGGTCCCTAGCGCTGTGCTGCTGTGCCGCCCGGGTCCCTAGCGCTGTGCTGCTAGTACCGCCCGGTCCCTAGCGCTGTACCGCCCGGGTCCCTAGCTCTGTGCTGCTGTACCGCCCGGGTCCCTAGCGCTGTACCGCCCGGGTCCCTAGCGCTGTGCTGCTGTACCGCCCCGGTCCCTAGCTCTGTGCTGCTGTACCGCCCGGGTCCCTAGCGCTGTGCTGCTGTACCGCCCGGGTCCCTAGCGCTGTGCTGCTGTGCCGCCCGGGTCCGTAGCGCTGTGCTGCTGTACCGCCCGGGTCCCTAGCGCTGTGCTGCTGTACCGCCCGGGTCCCTAGCGCTGTGCTGCTGTACCGCCCGGGTCCCTAGCGCTGTGCTGCTGTACCGCCCGGGTCCCTAGCGCTGTACCGCCCGGGTCCCTAGCGCTGTGCCGCCTGGGTCCCTAGCGCTGTGCTGCTGTAACGCCCGGGTCCCTAGCGCTGTGCTGCTGTACCGCCCGGGTCCCTAGCGCTGTGCTGCTGTACCGCCCGGGTCCCTAGCGCTGTGCTGCTGTACCGCCCGGGTCCCTAGCGCTGTGCCGCCTGGGTCCCTAGCGCTGTGCTGTACCGCCCGGGTCCCTAGCGCTGTGCGGCTGTACCGCCCGGTTCCCTAGCGCTGTGCTGCTGTACCGCCCGGGTCCCTAGCGCTGTGCTGCTGTACCGCCCGGGTCCCTAGCACTGTGCTGCTGTACCGTCCCGGGTCCCTAGCGCTGTGCTGCTGTACCGCCGGGTCCCTAGCGCTGTGCTGCTGTACCGCCCGGGTCCCTAGCGCTGTGCTGCTGTACCGCCCGGGTCCCTAGCGCTGTGCTGCTGTACCGCCCGGGTCCCTAGCGCTGTGCTGCTGTACCGCCCGGGTCCCTAGCGCTGTGCTGCTGTACCGCCCGGGTCCCTAGCGCTGTGCTGCTGTACCGCCCGGGTCCCTAGCGCTGTGCTGCTGTACCGCCCGGGTCCCTAGCGCTGTGCTGCTGTACCGCCCGGGTCCCTAGCGCTGTGCTGCTGTACCGCCCGGGTCCCT
>NC_052172.1:23100090-23110090 GCF_902713615.1 Scyliorhinus canicula
CCTCGAACAGCCGGTCCCAGCCTCGAACAGCCGGTCCCAGCCTCGAACAGCCCGGTCCCAGCCTCGAACAGCCCGGTCCCAGCCTCGAACAGCCGGTCCCAGCCTCGAACAGCCGGTCCCAGCCTCGAACAGCCGGTCCCAGCCTCGAACACCCGGTCCCAGCCTCGAACACCCTGTCCCAACCTCGAACACCCGGTCCCAGCCTCGAACACCCGGTCCCAGCCTCGAACACCCGGTCCCAGCCTCGAACAGCCGGTCCCAACCTCGAACAGCCGGTCCCAGCCTCGAACACCCGGTCCCAGCCTCGAACACCCGGTCCCAGCCTCGAACAGCCGGTCCCAGCCTCGAACACCCGGTCCCAGCCTCGAACAGCCGGTCCCAGCCTCGAACACCCGGTCCCAGCCTCGAACAGCCGGTCCCAGCCTCGAACACCCGGTCCCAGCCTCGAACAGCCTGTCCCAGCCTCGAACACCCAGTCCCAGCCTCGAACAGCCGGTCCCAGCCTCGAACAGCCGGTCCCAGCCTCGAACACCCGGTCCCAGCCTCGAACACCCGGTCCCAGCCTCGAACACCCGGTCCCAGCCTCGAACACCCGGTCCCAGCCTCGAACACCCGGTCCCAGCCTCGAACACCCAGTCCCAGCCTCGAACAGCCGGTCCCAGCCTCGAACAGCCGGTCCCAGCCTCGAACACCCGGTCCCAACCTCGAACAGCCGGTCCCAGCCTCGAACAGCCTCCCAGCCTCGAACAGCCGGTCCCAGCCTCGAACAGCCAGTTCCCAGCCTCGAACACCCGGTCCAAGCCTCGAACAGGCCTGTCCCAACCTCGAACACCCGGTCCCAGCCTCGAACAGCCTTGTTCCCACACCTCGAACACCCAGTCCCCACCCTCGAACGGCCGGGTCCCAGCCTCGAACGGCCGGTCCCAGCCTCGAACAGCCGGTTCCCAGCTCGAACACCCAGTCCCAACCTCGAACACCCCGGTCCCAACCTCGAACACCCGGGTCCCAACCTCGAACACACCGGTCCCAACCTCGAACAGCCGGTCCCAGCCTCGAACAGCCCGGGTCCCAGCACTCGAACAGCCGGTCCCAGGCCCTCGAACCACCCGGGTCCAGCCTCAGAACAGCCGGTCCAGCCCTCAACAGCCGGTCCCAGCCTCGAACAGCCGGTCCCAGCTCGAACAGCCGGGTCCCAGCCTCGAACACCCGGTCCCAGCCGGCGAACACCCAGTCCCCAGCCTCGAACACCCGGTCCCAGCCTCGAACAGCCGGTCCCAGCCTCGAACAGCCGGTCCCAGGCTGGAACAGCCAGTGCCAGCCTGGAACAGCCGGTCCCAG
This sequence comes from Scyliorhinus canicula, assembly GCF_902713615.1. Lineage (NCBI taxonomy): Eukaryota > Metazoa > Chordata > Chondrichthyes > Carcharhiniformes > Scyliorhinidae > Scyliorhinus > Scyliorhinus canicula. The sequence goes on from NC_052172.1 coordinate 23,101,429, forward strand.
CCTCGAACAGCCGGTCCCAGCCTCGAACAGCCGGTCCCAGCCTCGAACAGCCGGTCCCAGCCTCGAACACCCGGTCCCAGCCTCGAACAGCCTGTCCCAACCTCGAACACCCGGTCCCAGCCTCGAACACCCGGTCCCAGCCTCGAACACCCGGTCCCAGCCTCGAACAGCCGGTCCCAACCTCGAACAGCCGGTCCCAGCCTCGAACACCCGGTCCCAGCCTCGAACACCCGGTCCCAGCCTCGAACAGCCGGTCCCAGCCTCGAACACCCGGTCCCAGCCTCGAACAGCCGGTCCCAGCCTCGAACACCCGGTCCCAGCCTCGAACAGCCGGTCCCAGCCTCGAACACCCGGTCCCAGCCTCGAACAGCCTGTCCCAGCCTCGAACACCCAGTCCCAGCCTCGAACAGCCGGTCCCAGCCTCGAACAGCCGGTCCCAGCCTCGAACACCCGGTCCCAGCCTCGAACACCCGGTCCCAGCCTCGAACACCCGGTCCCAGCCTCGAACACCCGGTCCCAGCCTCGAACACCCGGTCCCAGCCTCGAACACCCAGTCCCAGCCTCGAACAGCCGGTCCCAGCCTCGATCAGCCGGTCCCAGCCTCGAACACCCGGTCCCAACCTCGAACAGCCGGTCCCAGCCTCGAACAGCCTCCCAGCCTCGAACAGCCGGTCCCAGCCTCGAACAGCCAGTCCCAGCCTCGAACACCCGGTCCCAGCCTCGAACAGCCTGTCCCAACCTCGAACACCCGGTCCCAGCCTCGAACAGCCTGTCCCAACCTCGAACACCCAGTCCCACCCTCGAACGGCCGGTCCCAGCCTCGAACGGCCGGTCCCAGCCTCGAACAGCCGGTCCCAGCCTCGAACACCCAGTCCCAACCTCGAACACCCGGTCCCAACCTCGAACACCCGGTCCCAGCCTCGAACACCCGGTCCCAGCCTCGAACACCCGGTCCCAACCTCGAACACCCGGTCCCAACCTCGAACACCCGGTCCCAGCCTCGAACACCCGGTCCCAACCTCGAACAGCCAGTGCCAGCCTCGAACACCCGGTCCCAGCCTCGAACAGCCAGTGCCAGCCTCGAACACCCGGTCCCAGCCTCGAACAGCCGGTCCCAGCCTCGAACACCCGGTCCCAACCTCGAACACCCGGTCCCAACCTCGAACACCCGGTCCCAGCCTCGAACACCCGGTCCCAACCTCGAACAGCCAGTGCCAGCCTCGAACACCCGGTCCCAGCCTCGAACAGCCGGTCCCAGCCTCGAACACCCGGTCCCAGCCTCGAACACCCGGTCCCAACCTCGAACAGCCGGTCCCAGCCTCGAACACCCGGTCCCAACCTCGAATAGCCAGTCCCAACCTCGAACAGCCGGTCCCAGCCTCGAACACCCGGTCCCAGCCTCGAACAGCCGGTCCCAACCTCGAACACCCGGTCCCAGCCTCGAACACCCGGTCCCAGCCTCGAACACCCGGTCCCAACCTCGAATAGCCAGTCCCAGCCTCGAACAGCCAGTGCCAGCCTCGAACAGCCGGTCCCAGCCTCGAACACCCGGTCCCAACCTCGAATAGCCAGTCCCAGCCTCGAACAGCCAGTGCCAGCCTCGAACAGCCGGTCCCAGCCTCGAACAGCCGGTCCCAGCCTCGAACACCCGGTCCCAGCCTCGAACACCCGGTCCCAGCCTCGAACACCCGGTCCCAGCCTCGAACACCCGGTCCCAGCCTCGAACAGCCGGTCCCAGCCTCGAACAGCCGGTCCCAACCTCGAACACCCGGTCCCAGCCTCGAACAGCCGGTCCCAGCCTCGAACGGCCGGTCCCAACCTCGAACAGCCGGTCCCAGCCTCGAACACCCGGTCCCAGCCTCGAACAGCCGGTCCCAACCTCGAACAGCCGGTCCCAACCTCGAACACCCGGTCCCAGCCTCGAACACCCAGTCCCAACCTCGAACAGCCAGTCCCAACCTCGAACACCCGGTCCCAGCCTCGAACACCCAGTCCCAGCCTCGAACAGCCAGTCCCAGCCTCGAACAGCCGGTCCCAACCTCGAACACCCAGTCCCAACCTCGAACACCCGGTCCCAACCTCGAACACCCGGTCCCAACCTCGAACAGCCGGTCCCAGCCTCGAACACCCGGTCCCAGCCTCGAACAGCCGGTCCCAGCCTCGAACAGCCGGTCCCAGCCTCGAACAGCCGGTCCCAACCTCGAACACCCGGTCCCAACCTCGAACAGCCGGTCCCAACCTCGAACACCCGGTCACAACCTCGAACAGCCGGTCCCAGCCTCGAACAGCCGGTCCCAACCTCGAACACCCGGTCACAACCTCGAACACCCGGTCCCAGGCTCGAACACCCGGTCCCAGCCTCGAACACCCGGTCCCAACCTCGAACACCCGGTCCCAGCCTCGAACACCCAGTCCCAACCTCGAACGCCCAGTCCCAGCCTCGAACACCCGGTCCCAGCCTCGAACACCCGGTCCCAGCCTCGAACACCCGGTCCCAACCTCGAACACCCGGTCCCAGCCTCGAACACCCCGTCCCAACCTCGAACACCCGGTCCCAACCTCGAACAGCCGGTCCCAGCCTCGAACACCCGGTCCCAACCTCGAACACCCGGTCCCAGCCTCGAACACCCAGTCCCAACCTCGAACAGCCGGTCCCAACCTCGAACAGCCGGTCCCAACCTCGAACAGCCGGTCCCAACCTCGAACACCCAGTCCCAGCCTCGAACACCCAGTCCCAGCCTCGAACACCCGGTCCCAACCTCGAACAGCCGGTCCCAGCCTCGAACACCCGGTTCCAACCTCGAACACCCGGTCCCAGCCTCGAACAGCCGGTTCCAGCCTCGAACACCCGGTCCCAGCCTCGAACAGTTGGTCCCAGCCTCGAACACCCAGTCCCAGCCTCGAACACCCGGTCCCAGCCTCGAACACCCGGTCCCAACCTCGAACACCCGGTCCCAGCCTCGAACACCCAGTCCCAGCCTCGAACACCCGGTCCCAACCTCGAACACCCGGTCCCAGCCTCGAACACCCCGTCCCAACCTCGAACACCCGGTCCCAACCTCGAACAGCCGGTCCCAGCCTCGAACAGCCGGTCCCAGCCTCGAACAGCCGGTCCCAGCCTCGAACACCCGGTCCCAGCCTCGAACAGCCGGTCCCAGCCTCGAACAGCCGGTCCCAGCCTCGAACAGCCGGTCCCAGCCTCGAACACCCGGTCCCAGCCGCGAACACCCAGTCCCAGCCTCGAACACCCGGTCCCAGCCTCGAACAGCCGGTCCCAGCCTCGAACAGCCGGTCCCAGGCTGGAACAGCCAGTGCCAGCCTGGAACAGCCGGTCCCAGCCTCGAACACCCGGTCCCAGCCTCGAACAGCCAGTCCCAACCTCGAACAGCCGGTCCCAGCCTCGAACACCCGGTCCCAGGCTCGAACAGCCAGTGCCAGCCTGGAACAGTCGGTCCCAGCCTCGAACAGCCAGTGCCAGCCTCGAACAGCCAGTGCCAGCCTTATTGAACGGCTATTTGCCCTTTCAGACAAACAGGTTGAGTTGCCATGATGGCACCTGTGGATAGGCTGTAGCAAATACTGGGAGGTGTGTTTCAGAAGTAGATGGCTAGTGGAGATCGAAAACTGTTTACTTTGAGATTTAAGGCTGTTTACTGAAGATTGCTGTGAAGAGATTGCTGGAGTTTAATTAAAGTACAATAGTAGTGTCTGATAGTTTTTCCTTGATAAAGTGTTGTTGTGTTGGACCTGAGTTAGAAAGGGTTATTGCAAACTGGTCAATGTTAGAAGTCTTACAACACCAGGTTAAAGTCCAACAGGTTTGTTTCAAACACGAGCTTTCGGAGCACGGCTCCTTCTTCAGGTGAATGGCCATTCACCTGAAGAAGGAGCCGTGCTCCGAAAGCTCGTGTTTGAAACAAACCTGTTGGACTTTAACCTGGTGTTGTAAGACTTCTTACTGTGCTCACCCCAGTCCAACGCCGGCATCTCCACATCATGGTCAATGTTAGTCAGGGTACAGTCACCCCCCCTTTCACTTTGCAACAGGAGGGTCTATAACAGGGGGTCACATTCCCGCAACACTGGGTGGGCCATTTAGGATTGTGATGAGGAGAAACCTCTTCACTCGGCGGGCAGGGAGCCTGTGGCATTCTCTACCACACAAAGCTGCGGTGGCCAAATTACTGAATATATTTAAGATTGAAGTAGAGATTTTCTAGACTCGAAAGATGTCAAAGGGTATGGGGAGAGAGAGCAGGATTCTGCTGCCAAGGTAGAGAACCAGTCATATTGAACGGCAGAGCAGGCTTGAAGGGCCGAATGGCATTCTCCTATTTTCTGAGTTTCTATAACATATATGTGGGGTTCTTTATGTTGCTTATTTCAGGATGGTTGGCGTATGTGGTGAATGTATTCACCATAATGCATGCATAATACTGTAACCTGTGACCTATGACCTGGAAGTGGTGATATGAACTGCTTCCAGGTACAGTACTGTAACCCCGGTATGGCTCCGCCTCTGGCTCCACCCACACCGGGGCCATATATAAGTTGGCCTCTTGTAGGCAGAATTCATTCTGTACTACTGACTCTGGCTAGGCAAGTTCATGACTAATAAAGCCTACTGTTTACTTGCTCTCTCTGCCTCACGGTGAATTGAAGGTATATCAATTTATTAGTCATCGACCGCCCTATGGAAACCGCTCTAAAGCCAGACAGGCTCGAACGCGACGCCCACGTGTCCGAAGTCAAGGAAATATTCGAACATTGGCTCCGATGCTTCGAGGCCTACCTCGACTCCTCCTCAACACCTCCCACAGAGACTCTCAAGCTGCGACTCCTCCACGCCCAGGTGAGCCATCGAATCTCGATAATGATCGAAAAAGTGGCCACGTACGAGGCGGCAGTCGCAACTGTCAAGGCACAGTTCGTGAAGCCCGTAAATGAGGTGTTCGCCAGACACCTCCTCACTACTCGACGTCAACGCGCCGGAGAATCGCTGGACGAATATCTCAAAACCCTGACTCTACTCGCGAGGGACTGCAGCTATCGAGATGTGACAGCGGAGGAACATATGAACTCACAGATCCGGGACACCTACGTGGTGGGGGTCCGCACGAACTACATCAGGCAGCTCATGCTGGAAAATGGGACCACCGACCTGCGGGAAACAGTAAAGCCAGCGACCTCACTGGAGGTGGCCTATCAGAACCTCAGCACATTCCCCGCGGGCCTGCCGAACCCCTCGTGGACACCCTCATCGCGACTCCCATCGGATCCGACTACATCGCAGGCCTGTGCCGCGTGTCTGCCAACCCAGCCCGGGGAACCGCAGTGCTACTTCTGCGGCCAGGGCCAACACCCCCGGCAGCGCTGCCCAGCCCGCACAGCGACGTGTAGTGATTGTGGGGAAAAAGGGGCACTCCGCTGGGGTCTGTCTGGGCCGGCCTAAGGCCTGGAAATCGAAAGCACACCAGGCCCAACCCATGGACTCGCAGCCCCAGCAATGCGGCTATGTTATAGAGAACGGAGTCCTAGGGCCCGACCCTGACCACATGCGCCCCTCACAAACCTCTCCCCTCCCCACAGCCTCAAGGCCCTAAAACGATGCCTGGGATTGTTCTCCTACTATGCCCACTGGGTCCCCAACTATGCGGACAAAGCCTGCCCACTTATTCAAACAACCACTTTTCACCTGACAGATGAGGCCCGGGGGGCCGATATCACCAAGGCCACAATGCACGCGGTGGATGAGTCCATCCCTTTTCAAGTAGAGAGCGATGCGTCAGACGTCGCGCTGGCCGCCACACTCAACCAGGTGGGCAGGCCAGTAGCATTTTTTTCTAGGACCCTCCACGCTTCCGAAATTCGCACCCTTCGGTCGAGAAGGAAGCACAAGCCACAGCGGAAGCTGTGCGGCACTGGAGGCACTACCTAGACAGTAGGAGGTTCACCCGCGTCACTGACCAACGATCGGTTGCCTTCATGTTCGACAACGCACAACGGGGCAAAATAAAAAATTATAAAATCTTGAGGTGGAGGATTGAACTCTCCACCTACAACTACGATATCAAATATCGTCCTGAGAAGCTCAATGAGCCCCCAGATGCCCTGTCCCGCGGCACATGCGCCAGCGAGCAAGATGACCGACTTTGGGCTATCCACAATGACCTCTGCCACCTGGGGGTCACCCGGCTTACCCACTTCATTAAGGCCCGCAACCTGCCCTACTCCACCGAGGAGGTCAAGGCCATGACCAGGGACTTCCAAGTCTGCGCAGCGTGCAAACCGCACTTCTAATACAACAGTATTAAGATTAGTTGTAGATGAGTGCAGTTTATATGTTCACAATCAACTGGGTATTATTTAGGAGCCCACCTGGTAAAGGCCTCCCGGCCCTTTGAGCGCCTAAGTATTGACTTCAAAGGGCCTCTCCCCTCCACCAACCGGAATATATGCTTTCTCACCGTCATCGATGAGTACTCCCTCTTCCCCTTCGCTGTCCCCTGCCCCGACATGACCTCAGCCACCATAATAAAGGCACTGCACAGCATCGTCACGCTGTTCGGTTTCCCTGCCTATGTCCACAGTGACCGGGGAACATCGTTCATGAGCGATGAGCTGCATCAGTACCTGCGCGACAAAGGCATCGCCTCGAGCTGGACTACAAGCTATAACCCGCAGGGAAACGGGCAGGTGGAGAGGGAGAACGCAACAGTATGGAAGGCCGTTCTTCTGGCCCTTAGGTCCAGAAGTCTTCCTATCCCCCGCTGGCAGGAGGTCCTCCCTGACGCCCTCCACTCCATTAGCTCGTTCCTCTGCATGGCCACGAATGAGACCCCTCGCGATCGTTTGTTTATCTTCCCCAGGAAGTCCATCTCTGGGGTCTCGCTTCCATCTTGGCTGAAATTCCCTGGACCAGTCCTTCTCCGGAGGCACATGAGGAGCCATAAGACCGATCCCCTGGTCGAGAGGGTCCAGCTGCTCCACGCTAACCCTCAGTACGCTTACGTAGCACACCAGGACGGACGGCAAGATACGGTCTTCCTACGAGACCTTGCGCCAGCTGGTTCCCCCACCAACGCGCCCCCCCTGCCTACGTCCCTCCCCTCCCCGCTGCCCGCCGCCACCCACAGCACCCCGTACGCTCCCCTGGGTCTCCTGTATTGTTCCACGCCGACACTGCCGCCACACATCACCCCCCCCCCCCACCCTACCCCCGCACCCCAACCGTCTCCAACACCCCGGACTGAGGCTCAAGCTCCAGACACAATGCCCCTGGAGTCACCACCTGAGACAACTGTGCCGTCCGCACCGCCAGAGCTGTGGAGGTCGAAGAGAACGATCCGGCCTCCAGAGAGACTGAATATGTAATGACCCCACGTCACCCCCATTGTACATGATTTTATTAACAGGGGCTGAATGTGGTAAATGTATTCACCATAATGCATGCATGACACTGTCGCCTGTGACCTATGACCTGGAGGTGATGATATGAACTGCTTCCAGGTACAGTACTGTAACCCCGATATGGCTTCACCTCTGGCTCCGCCCACACCGGGGCAATATATACGCCGGCCTCTTGTAGGCAGCATCCCTTCTGTACTACTGACTCTGGCTAGGCAAGTTCATGACTAATAAAGCCTACTCTTCACTTGCTCTCTCTGCCTCACGGTGAATTGAAGGTATATCAGGGTAGTGTTCACAAAGATCACACAATAGTTACAACTTAAGCAAAACTATTTATTAACACTACTAATTTGGATTCGACACATACTCCTAAATAATACACAGTTGATTGTGAACATATAAACTGCACTCATCTACAACTAATCTTAATACTGTTGTGAACTATGATTTGCTCTTACTCACACTATCAATACTTCTGTCTGCCTCTAGCTAACTCCTCTCTCCCCACAAGGCTTAGCATCAATGCCTTATATACTTGTATCAGTAGCTCCTTCTGGTGGCTTCTCTGGACATTTCATGAACCCTTGCATTTCTTACACTTATGATAATACCACAATATGGGGAGTTACTTTCAGGGACCTATTATAATGCTAGCACTGTGCCAGATCCCGCAAATGGAATTTCAGAGGGCATTTAGTAGTGAACCGCGTTGCTGTGAGTCTGAAGTCACATAGACATAGAATTTACAGTGCAGAAGGAGGCCATTCGGCCCATTGAGTCTGTTCCGGGCCTTGGAAAGAGCACCCCACACCTCCACCCTATCCCCGTAACCCAGTAACCCCACCTAACCTTTTTTTTTCCCAAAGGGCAATTTCAGCTTGGCCAATCCACCTAACCTGCACATCTTTGAACTGTGGGAGGAAACCAGAGCAGCCGAAGGAAAAGGGAGGGGGGGGGGGGGGGGGGGTCTGATGAGATTCCTTAGTTAACACATCTACCAAAGCCTTTCTCGTTAGGTAAACGCTGAAAATCGCAATCCATCCTCTGCAGGAATCGTGCTCATGATTTTAACACTCACACAGGGTAACTCGACCAGTGAACGTCACAGAAAAGATCCTTGTTCACCTGACAATAGCAGAGCAGTGAGAAGTGGACAGGAACGAGACCATATCAATGACTGCATTCCCTGTGACAAGAGATGCCTTTCCATCTGCAGCTATCTCTGTGAGTTCAGTTGAAATGCACACAGTTA